>NW_024870842.1:1452500-1472500 GCF_019054845.1 Dipodomys spectabilis | reverse complement strand
TGAGATATTGGCCTGCATGCTCCCCTCCCTCTCCTCCCTTCACCCCCTTCCCCTCCCTTTTCCATCCCCTCTGTGTATTAAAGATGAGAAAATCAGCCTTGGAATTGGTCCAATCACCCTGGGGAACTGGTTTCAAACCCTGGCTGCATCGAGGACTTCAGAATAGAAAATATCAAGGCTGCATGCTACTTTCTTTCTTTCTTTTTCTTTTTTTTTTGCTGCTGAAGTCTTGAACCGACAGAAGGGATGCCTTCCTGTCCCCCAACATACACACTGGCTCATAAAGCAGTCCACCCACCCTCCAGTTGTGTGGCTTAATACGCACCTCTGTGATCTGAACACTCACCTTCCATACTGTTGTTTTGTTTCTTTCTTTTTTTTTAAGTTGCAAGACTTAAACACATTAAGCCTTGGGGTTAATTTCAGCTGCCTTTTTCCTTTCTAAATCTGGCACTCACTGGCTTGCTGAAAAGAGGTCTCTTGCTCTTTCTTTCTATGGTCTCATTGACTGGGATGAGAAAATAACGTTGCAAGAGCTTACTTGAAGCCGCCAAGGCCAAGAAATTCTAAGTGGCTGATAAGACCCTCCTCCCGTCCCCTCCCTGCATGCTCTCCCTCTCTCCCTCCTGCCTCCTTCCTCCTTTCTGCCAGAGTGACTGGATCACACAGGGGACTCAGAAACTCACATCCCTCCCTCCCCCTGTTAAACTCCCAGACGGTGTTCAACCATCTGTGGTCTCGTGGGCCCTGCAGAGAGGGCCTGAGGAGGGGGGCTTGCCCACCAGGAGCTGGTTGGGTCAGATACTCACAGAGATCCTCTGCACCCACCCGAGCAGGCTGATTAATTAAGCAATTGCATCATTGATTCAGGTCTGTGATTTGGTGCCAGGGTGCTGGCGGCCACGTTCCTGAGCTCTGCTGGCCTCCCCTGGGTTGGGAATTGTAGGATCCTCTTCTTTTTTCTTTTTTTCAGCTGCATTTTCCTCCTTGGTGCCAATACTGGACATTCTGCCTGACGAGGGATTGTTCCCCCATCCAAGCCAGGCTTCTGGAAGGAAGAGGGGGTTTCTGAGGAGAACCACTGCAGTCTTTTTTTTATCTCTTGCAAGGCCTCATGGGCTCAAGCAGGGGCCTGGAGACCAGCGTCCACAGTCCTGACTGTGATGATTTGGCATCTTTAGCCCAAAACATTGTTCTGACCAAGTTAGTTGGAATATATTCTGTGTCTTCATCCATCCATCCATCCATCCATCCATCCATCCATCCATCCATCCATCCATTCATTCATTCTTTCTTTTTGAGGTACTGGGGATTGAACTCAGGGTCTCGCTCATGAAGTGGTCCATCATTTGAGGTATACTTGCAACCCTTTTGTTTGGTTGATTTGAGATGGGTCTCACTAACTTTACCTAGGCTTGCCTCAAATTGGAGATTGCCCTGCCTCTACCCTGAGTAGCTGGGATTATAGGTATGTCCCATCACACCCACTTTGTCCTTCTTTAAAACCAAAACAAAATAAAAAGGAAAAAAAAATCTTGAGATTATTCTTCCTTTTCTTCCAAAGCAGTGAAATGTTCTTGATGCCATCAAGAACATCATTTTCTCCAAGCCATTCTCATTCTCCTGGCCAAGAAGTCATGAATTTCCCCGAGGCCTCCCTGTCTCAGACCATCTCTGGGTGATTTGACTCCCCAGGGTGGCCTAGATCCCTGCTGCCTGGGGCCAAGTCCCAGGAGCTGCTGGGAAGAGGGGTGCTGTGGGCCCCCATTTCCTGTCCTCCTCCTTAGAGACTTTGGCCTTCATTTGGGGAAGTGGGGAACCCTTTCCAGATTCTTCCACAGCTCTTGGGTTAGTAGATGAGCTGGCAGTCCAGAATGAAAAGTTAACCCACTTTCCAAGAATACAGACTTTTTCTAAACCAGACCCAAATCCTGTAGCCAGAGCCTCTTAAGTTCTTATTAAGCAAAAGTGGCATTCCAAGAGCAAATTTGCTCCCCCACCCAATAAACATATAACACACAAAACCATACAAAAACAACTAAAAACCAAACAATAGAAATCCTTTCTCCCTGTGAGTCTCAGAATAAACAAGGCATTACCTTTGGGAAAGAGGGGATTACAAACTTAGATTCTTCAGAAAATCCATCCTATTTGCCAAACTAGATAGCAAACCTCCTTCCATGGCGTTGAGATCCATTGGGTTCCAGAGAAGCAGGGACCTGGGGGTGGAGCCCTTGAGCCCTGCACAGATGTTGGGGAGGGGAGGCCGGAAGGCTGCCTCGGAGGAGTGATTTATTTTATTTTTTAGATCTATATGTTTTGGCTGCATTTATTTATTTATTTCCAATGGGCTATTTTTGGTGTCTGCCAGGACTTCTTTGTAGCAAAAGCCCCCTTTTCTAGAATTTCCTTTCCTTTATTAGAGTTACAGCTCAGCTTTGTGCAGCCCCCCGGGGGAGCCGGCCAGCCGCTGGCAATTTCTCTCAGACACCCAATTACCCCCTGACGTCAGTGCGCCTCGCCCCGCTCCCCTGGGTGCCAGCATTTTTTCCTTTGTAACGCTAATAGCTGGCTAGCTAAGTGCCTGTCGGCTCCTTGGCAGAGGAGTTGATTGTGTTTTCGGCTGGATACTAAATCCAAAAACTATGTAAAAATGTCAATAGGTGAGTGCACATTGATTTTGGTTAGTCACAGTGATATTTGAGCCCCTTTGGGGACTCTGTCTGGGGAAGTATTTTACAAGAAAGATAATATAACAGAAAATTACTGGAGCTCCGCGGGTCTCTGGTGGGTTTCTTAGAGGCCTGCTAAATTGCTGTAGAATCAACAAATGCTTTATTAATCTAAATTTGTGGTTTTGTTCTTTCTTCTCTTCAGAAGGTTGGAGTTTTAATGATGCAGGCGGCTCTGGCGGCCAGGCTGGGCGGCGCGGCCTGCACCTTGGCTGATGGCTGGGGGGACCCCGGCTGGTAATGAACTCTCAAAGGGCCTGGGAGCAGGGAGGCTGCGTTCCCAGCCGGCTTCCTGGGGAATGTGGAGCAGGCGCCGGGCCTGCTGCTTGCCAGGCCGAGGTCTGCATGAGCAGATAAAGTGAGGGGCTGGGGGCCTGGAACAGCTGTACCGGCCAGGCTGACTGGGGGAGGCTGATAAGAGCCCAGAAGGAGCCCAGGCGGGTAGCATGGCAGCGCCAGGAAATCTGACAGGGTATCCCGACTGGCAAGGAAAGTTAAGGGAGGCCAGGTCGGGGGGGATGGTTGGCAGACCTGTGGAGAGAGATAATCATAATTGATGGAATCAAAGTCACAGCACTGCCTTGTGTTTTCTTGGCAATTAATCTCTACCCCCCCAATACACACCCTCAATTTCTAACCCCCTGGCACTCTTCAAGCTCAGGATGCCCCCTAAGCAGTCTGCACACTCAGATAATCAGTGCATACCCTTCTTGCTTTGGGGTTGGGGGAAGCCAGGGAGATGTATGTGGCCAAGAAAAGACACAATTAGAGATTCATTTAAAAAACAACAACACACATACATTATGAACAAACAAGTCAGAGAAGAAAACTGCACTGAAAAGTTAAGGATGCGTCACCCTGGGAGCGCCACTGATCTTGCACAGGAAAGGAAGGAAGAATATCGATGTCTTTGTAAGAGGATGGGCTCAGTGTCTCCTGGCTGGGCAGGACAATGTGGAGGCAGGGCAATTCGGGCGTATGCAGTGCGTGTGCGCGCACACATGCCCCCAAATGATGCTTAAGGGGGTGACAGCATAATGGGACGGGCAGTTGTTACGGTATACAGATGCCTGTATGTGTCATCTGTGCCCCTCTACCTTTTGTCCCTTGAAAGCCATGCCGTCTCTTGTGACCAAGAGCTCCAGCCTCCTGCCTGCCCCCATAGGTGAGCTTTCAGACGGCCTTTTGTTCGGGCACACACGCTGGCACACACCTGCTTCAAAACACGAGTGACCACATAAACTCTGGCACACGCACACTCACTTCATGGCTCAGCCCCTGCTTGCTGCTTCCTGAGCCCAGGAGTGCTGGCCACAGGATCTTGAGCAAATAAAACACTCCAAAAAATTTCCTTGGTGTCTTTTCAATTAAAATCAGTTCTTAGTAAACCTGTGTGTCCATTGCACATGCCAAGCCCAGGTCCTAAATAAGTTGAAATTGTATAAAGGAAGCAATTGGTCCCAGCCTTCTAAGTGATTTCTCCCTTATGTGTGGCTTCTGCTTCTAGATTCCACTTGGTGGGTAATTAGCATTTGGAAAAGAGGCCGTTTATTGGAAGGTGAAGCCATGATTCAGCAGGACTTTAAAAAATCATGCATTTGTCCCCTTCCCACCTATACCATGGCTCTCCCTCCTTCTTGGAGCTGGTGTATCCCAGCAATCTCTTGGACGGATGACAGTTCTGTACCCAGAAACCAGGTGACTGAGGAATCTAGCGAGAACGGGACTGATTTTATTTGGCTCATTGATTGCCTCTCACCTTGGGGCTGAAACTAGCCTTGCTTGGAAGCAGGGTCCTGAGCATGGAGAATGTGGAAGGGCCAAGGAAAAGTGTGGGCTGGCTTCCAGTCCCCAGGCTGCCGGCATTCCTGCACCAGCCTTTGGGTGGTTCCCCCTGAGCTTTGTCTACTCGATGTGGTGGGAGGAGGAGCCTTTGGAAAGGAGGCCCCCTGTGACTTCTGAGCCTTCAAAGCCAGGCCGGCGGCTTCCAGACCCTTCAGCTCCCCTCCTGAAAGGGCTCTCCAGGCCAGCAGCTGTTTTGGGGCTTGCGGAGGCAAAAGGGGGCTGGTCCTTTGTCCCTTGGAGGAGGCCTCCGGGAGGCCCAGGCCTGCATGGCGGGCAGCCACATTAACCTTCCACCCCGGGTGGGAGGAGGCTTGCCTGAGGTCAGGCACATAATGAAGCTAGGTCCCTGGTTGTCCCCTGCCTGGGCTTAGGCAACAAAGGCCTAGTCAGGCTGTACAATGAGGAGGTGGGGGCGGGTAGGTGGGGCCACAGCCAGCCTTGTGGTCCTGGTTTCCTTCCAGCCCACCCCATGCTGGGCACTTCAAAGGAGCCTGGGGAGAGGCCAGCCAGACTGGGCCGGATTGGGCCTCCTGCTCCCAAAGCAACAGGAGGTGGAAAGCCACCTTGACAACTCTGGAGTCAGGTTTTTGGAATCCAGCACCCCGGGGAATCTGGGTGGTGGATCTTTCTTTAATACCCATTTCTTCTTTGAGCTGGTGCTCAGTTTGGCCTTGCAATAATAACAATAATAACCTGGGTACCTGGCTCTAAGCTCATATCCTTGCCCAGGTGGAGCATTTCTTTCCTGTAGTGTAATGTGTTCTCAGGAATCACACTGATTGGCTTAGATCAATCCTGTGTCCATTAGTAAACTAATTTCTGTGACTGGGGGTGCAGTGCTGTTTGGGGTATTGGAATCACGGGGCAGGGGGGGCTTCCTCTAGGAAGACAGGATGGATGCTGGATATGGCCCATTCCACTGTAGTCATCCATAAACATTCTTTGAACTTTATCCTCACACAGGCAGGCCTGAGCTCCTAACTGGGTGCTGATCTCAGTTATACCCAATTATGCTTCTTGTGTACTGTATGATTTGTATGATGTCAGGCAAGTTACCTTGCTTTCTGTGCTCCGGTCTCCTCATCCGTGCAATGGAACTAAATAGTGTATACCACATAGGGTTGTTGTGAGAATTAAATGCGTTAATTCGTGTAAAGTGCTCAGAGCAGTGTTTGGCTCCTGGTAAGCACTTAAATATTAACTATTATTGTTTTCATTCACTAATTTATTCATGAACTCTTACGCACTCAGAAGCAAGTGAATAAATCACAGGCTTTGCTTTTGTGGAGCTCGCGGGGGATTCCGTGATTATTTTTCACTCATTTGTTTAAGAAATATTTATTAAGTACCTACTGTGTACCAGGCACAGACTAGGCAAAGCTTGAGTCCTAGCTGTAGGAGACAATCTCTGCTTTTGTGAAGATGGACAAAGAATCTTCCCTGACTCTCAGTTTCTCATCTTAGCAGAGTTTTGTACATTCACAGACCCGAAAGTGACATTTTCTCTGTGTGTTCTCAGAGAGGGATGTCGGCTCATCCTCAAAGCATTGTCCACCCCAGGAATTCAGCCTCTCCCTCCCCCCATCTTCATCCCTTTCTCAGGCCTGCCTTCTGTGTGGCTGGTCGACTCAGCTTCTGTGCTTCCAGCAAGATGGATGAGGTGTCTGTAGAGCCTCTCTGGCATCTGCCCCGGGGGTCAGCCTGGGTTCAGGTGTGGGTTCTTGGTGATAGCCACTGTGTCCAGCTGACCAGATCCCATCCTCACCTGGCGCTAACCTGGGACAGAACTCCTGTGTGGAGGTACTTGGTTTGCTCCACTCTGGTTTGTATGGGTCATTTCCTGAGGCGGGCCCCTTGGCCCTGTGTACCAGGATGCATGCTGGGATTCTGCTGGAGAGGGAGAAAGCCTGCTTGCTTCCTCTCCCAGCCCACAAGAAGGGGAGCTCACCTGTGATGTGCTTTGCATAGGAAATGGGTTGGGGGCAGCCATTCCCAGCCCTCAGCACCAGGTGCATGCTAAGCATTTCTCTCTGTCTGGATGACTATGTATTGGCATGACCTGTGCTAGCCTCCTCTCTGACCGCAGTTCATGTATCTAGTCTTTATCTTTTCTGTTTAATATCTCAGGTATGGTTATTCATGCCATGAAGTAAATGGCCCTTTATGCAAATATGTGATGATAGTCCTTGTTCCCATTGAACCACTTGCTTATACAGGGATGCTGATGCTTCAACCTCTGTGTGCTTTAGGCAAGGCTGGGTAGTGCAGAACATGAGCAGGCAGACTTGGGAAATGGACCTGTCAAGCCTTATTTATTTATTTTGTTATTAGCACTTCTGGTGGTAGAAACAATGAACTCATCAACCCCAGTTCTCCAGATCTCCTAGGAATCTTGAGCATGGTAGGACATTGTGGGGATCCATTCCTAATAATGCTTTGGAGCATGTCATGTCGGAATGAGCTGTTTAGGCTACCCAGACATGTTCTTTGGTGAATATATCTATATCTCTACATATTTATGCATCTAGATCTCTATCTATCTATCTATCTATCTATCTATCTATCTATCTATCTATCTATCTATCTATCTGTCTATCTATCTATCTAATCTGTTCTGGGGTTTGAACTCAGGACTTCAGTGCTCTCCCTTGCCTATTTTACTCCAAGCTGTTGTGCTGCCACTTGGGCATGACACCTGACACTTACTTCCATGTCCAGCTTTCTAGTGAGTAATTGGAGATAAGTTTCTCATCTTTTCTGCCTAGGTAAGTCTCAAATTTTGGTCCTCACTTCTCAGCCTTCAGAGTAGCCAGGATTGCTGACGTGAGGCACTAGCATCTGGCTAAGATCATGTATTTTAACCTATGAAGAGCCTAAGACTCAGAGGTGTTCACTAGTGTGCTCACCTAGGAACATGGCAGGGCCTAGAGGAAAAGGCATGCATCTTTGATCCCAGAGCTTGAGTTATTGGCCAACCAAGTTCTGTACCAACAGTGAATGGAGGACTCAAGCATCCTGTCAAAGGTGGCTGATTTTCTATCCACAAGTGTCACAGAAAAGATCTTTTTTGATAGATTGTAAAGTCTTCTTGGATCTTTGCAGATAGTCTGTCTCAGAATCCATCCTGAGCTCTGTAGACTGCTTTCTGTGGGACCCTCTGCTCCAGCCAGGCAAATCATTCCCAACTAGGGTCTGCTTCCTGATGATCGGTGGCCTAGATGAAAGAGCTGTGAGCAGCTTCTGAGAAAGAAGTAATCGATGACCCTGATCAGAGCCATGTGCCTTGGGCTGGAGCATTGGCTGCGAGGGAAGTTGCCCTATGTGTAAGTGCTCCCCAGGGCTCGGGTCTTGTGAGATGGGTTCATTAAGTTTGCTTGTAGCTTCCTTTTCTGCCTTCTGTACTGCACCTGAGGCCTACATCTCCTGATTTCAGGGTCTCCATTTCTCTCTTGTTCTCCATTCACTCTGTTGTCACTGGTTGCCTCTCCCGCTGCTGTGGGTTCACCCCACTGGGGTGCCAGAGAATTCCAATAGGTCCTGCCTGCCGGGCACTGGTAACTCATCTGCAGATCCTGACAGAACTGTATTGTTGCCTCTTCTAGAACCCTTCCAATCTGCATGCACTTTTCCCCAAAGGAACTTATGATTATTATTGATAGGGGTGGAAGCCCTGAAGAGTCTTTGAGGAGTTGGCATTACTCCAGGAATTGAAAATGGGTGATTTGTATCTCATCAGTCCAGTGTTTAAGTTCTTTTGCCACCTCAAGTCTGTGATCATCAGCAATTAATCAGTTTGTAAGTCTCTGCAAAACTGACCATGGAAGCCTCTTAGGAGGTGATGGGGGCTTTGGTGAGACCATGAGTGTGGAGACCAGCACACATAGGGGTTCTGGTCCCCATGGCCTGAGCAGGAGGCCCCAGGAGGGTGGGGGAAGTGGAGAGAGGATTTGCAACTGAACCACACTGTCTCAAGCCAACATCCTAAGTGATCATAGTGACAAATAAATAAAAACAAAGATATGGTTAGGAGCAAGTCTTCCTGTTTGAGGTCATCTTAACTTGTGCTTGTGCAGCAGCACATCCGAGACTGGGTAGTTTATAAACAATAGTTTTATTTGGCTTCACAGGGCCCAGCCAGGCCTCGCGTCTGCCAAGGGTCTTCCTGCATTGTCCCATCAGTGCAGTAGACATCACAAGGCCCAAACCATGTAACCAGAAGAAAAGAAAGAGAGATGAGATGAGCCCATTTTTCTCTCTGGAGCCCACTCTAGCAAAGAGGGCTTTGGTCTACTTGTGGGTGGAGCCCTCCCCCCCCCCCCCCCCCACCTTGTTGCCTCTTAACACTGTCCTCTTGGGGAATCAACGCATGCTTGAAACATAGCCTTTCCTAGACTTACACCCAAACTTCTAAAGCCTTTGTGCCTGAGTTCCTTAGCCAAGTGCTTGGGCTGCCTGCTGTGCCTGCTGTGGGAACCCAGCTAGGAAGGCCTCCTCCTTCCCCAGGGAATTGGACCTCCAGGCTACCCAGTATCAATTCTGCTTCCCACCAGCCACACCACCTGTGGTACTGTGAGTGTCTGAAGTTTTCTTTCTTAAGGAGTTTTTTTATCATGTGTATAACACAGCTGCACTCCATGTGGGATGTGTGTGTGTGTGTGTGTGTGTGTGTAAGCGTGTTAGCGCTTGAGCCAGGTATGATAGTGGTTCATGCCTATAATCCTAGCTATTCAGGAGGCTGAGATCTGAAGGATCACAACTTGAAGCCAACCTGGTCAGGAAAGGCCCCAGACTCCACCTCCAATTTACCAGCAAAATGCTAGGCTGGCAGTATGGCTCAAGTTGGTAGAGTATCAGCCAAGCAAGCAAACAAGAAAGTGCAAACTCTGTTTTTTGTTTTTTTCTGGGTCCGGTTGTGGGGCCTGAAATCTGGGCCTGGGCGCTGTCCCTCAGCTCTTCAGCTCAAGGCTAGCACTCTACCACTTGAGCCACAGTGCCACTTCCCGCTTTTTTTTCCTGCTTATGTGGTGCTGAGGAATCAAACCCAGGGCCTCATGCATGCAAGGCAAGCACTCTACCACTGAGCCACCTTCCCAGCCCCAGAAAGTGCAAACTCTGATACTGGCAAAAGGAAAAAAAAAGAAAGCATGTTGCTGCTTTAATTATTTAAACCATTAGACATTTTAAATGTGCTACTATTGTGATGCTGTGATCACACTGGCTTGGCATTGGTTAGTTTATCAAAATACCTAGCTTCCCATCACTGAGGAGACTGAAAGTTTTTGTATGGAGGGTAGAGGGGGGGGGTCTCATTGGCCTCTCTGGCCAAAACCTCTACCAACTAGACTGCAGAGCAAGGGAGCAAGAGGATGGGCACCCATGAGTCTTTTCTGTTACAGTGATCTCTTTGGCTCCTCCTCTTGATACAAAGACCTGTGTCTAGGCCCAGAGTAAGTTATTTGTAATGCGTTTTTAGAGTCAGCATTGCAATCTTAGCTATGACTGTCTGCTGTGTGGAAAAAGGAGGAGCCTGCGTTTGAAGTTTAATCCAGCTTCTACTTAAGCTCAGTCCCTGGGCAATCCTTTTTTCTGCCGCTGAGCTCAAACAGCCAGTTCTCAGGTTTGATCTGCTGCCCCACGGAGCCCTGCCCAATGTGAATTTGAAGAGTTTTTTTTTTCCCCTCTCAACCAGGGAGACTTGCAAAAAAAAGAAAAGAAAAGAAAAAAAAAGAAAAGAAAATGTCAGCTTGGTTCAGCAGTGTGGGCCCCCACGGTGGGTCCCTGGGTTCCTCCTGGTCTCTGGATAGTTTCTGGAGGGAGACTGGCTGGGGGCCCACCCAGACTGCCAGCTTTCGAAGGGTGCCTCAATCCTTCTCTGGTCCCCTCTAAGCTCTCTCTGTTGGTGGATGGCAAGCACTGGGGAGTCTGGGAGTCCTGTCAGGCATGTGGGGGGCAGAAAAAAAGGAGGGAAAAAAGGGAGGGAAATGAAAGGCGTGAGTTTGTCGGGAACTGGTGCTGGCGATGGAAACAGGAGCCGCAGCAGGACAGAACCCGGTGGCCTTCAAAACTTTTCTTCTCCCCTCACGCCACATGACTCGGAGGATGCAGGCAGTAATTAAAGACCCCCCTGGCTCCTCATTTTCTGTGTCCACGCCTTTGATCCGGCTCATGTTGGGAGGCTATTTTCATTGTCCTTGCCTTTCTTTCATTCTCTTTTGATGGCAGAAATGTTGATCTTTGATTCTGGAGTCGGAGGTGGGCAGGAGAGTGTTATAGGTCTTACATAATGCATCTTTTCACATCTTATTTTTAAACGCGAGCATAATCAGAGCCGGGCAGAGGCCGGGCTTCATTTCCACCCGTGTGTTGGAGAGAGGTGCTTGCTCGCCCTGTGGGGCCAGGCCTGGGGGGGAGTGGGGCCAGGCAGTCCTGTGCAACTGAATGGAAATTACTAGACGAAGCTTCCCCCCTTCCCCCCCCCCCCCCCCCTTCTAAATATAACCTGGAGGGAGTTTTTCCTAATTGTTCCCGGATGGGGAAAATGTGCTGGGAGAGCACAGGACCGAGGACTCCGCCTGCTTGCGCCTGGCTTCCCTTGGCATTGTGGGAGGCCTGTGCGTGCTTTATTAGTGAATGTTAATAAACTATGAGGACATGTTATAGGCACTAACGAGGCAGTGGCTGAGGGATGCTGTGGTGCTCTGCTAGGTGAAGGGAGGTGAGAGTATAGGCCCTACCTCCTCCCCGTATTAAACGTCTTTTCCAGTATTAAATACCATGGGCTAACGTCTTTTCCAGTATTAAATACCATGGGCTAAGAGGGGAGATGGGAAACTCATAGTCCAGGCCAGGGCATGGATGTTTCAGGCTAGTCCAGGGATTGCATAGGGAGGCTAAGAAGCTGGGGCCATTGGCTTGGTAACTTCAGACTGCCCCTTGTTCTGCACAGCTGCCTTGCCAGTGGCTTCTGGGTTTCCAAGGGGAGCTGGATCTTGGTGATGCATCAGAAATCTCCTGGAGAGAGAAGGGAATCTTTCTGTTGAGGGAGAAATGGTTATAAAGGCTTCCAGATAGAAACGTCTGGGTGTTGCTGGAAGGGAGCTGGTTGGAGCCTCAGAGCTGCTCAAGAAGGGTGGGTATAGCTAGGTGCTGGTGGCATGTGCCTGTCATCTAGCTACTCAGGAGGCTGAGATCTGAAGATCTGCCTGGGCAGCAATATCTGTGAGATTCTTATCTCTAATGAACTACCAAAAAGCTGGAAGTAGAATTGTGACTCAAGGTTGTACAGCACTAGCCTTGAGCAAAGGAGCTCAGGGACAGCACCCAGGCCCTGAGCTAAAGCCCAACGACCAACAAAAAAAGCAAGAATGGTGGGTGAGCAGGAAGGGCTAGGGCCTCAGCCAGGATTTTATGGTCTCTATAGGCGTACCCTTGCAAAACCTGTGGCAGCAGGGTAACTGGCTCCCAGGATGAATTGTACTGAAGTTTGAACTCAAAGCCCTGGCCCTTGCTAGGCAGAGGATCTACCACTGGAGCTATGCTCTCAATCCTTTATGCTTTAGTATATTTTCAGAGAGTGTTTTGTGTCTAGGGCCAACCTCTGACCTTGATTTCTCTTACTATGCCTGTGGAATAGTTGGGAGCTACAAATGTGTGCTTCTGTGCCCAGCTATTAGTTGAAATGGGGGTCTTACTAACTCTCTGCCTTGAACCACAAGCCTCCTAATCATTACCTCCTTGATGTCTGGGATTATAGAGGTGATCTACTCCAGTCGTGTCAAGTGCCAGGATTTTTAGGCACTAAATTTTTTAGTAGATATTCATTGAGCACATACTACTCAGAGTTCCAGGCATAGAATAATAAGTAAGGCAGACCCAGAGACTTCCCTGTAGAACTCGTAGTCCAAGGGAGAGAATGGCAATAGATAAGTCATCACATAAATGACAGACATACTCTGAGAAACGCAGCTAGGCTCTTCTTCCTCGTGTGACCACCATGGGATGTACTTCCTCAAGCCTGGATGGCATGCACCAGTCCCTTCACTTGGCCTCTTGCTACAGACAAGAGATGAACACAGAGCTGGGAAGGTGGCTTAGTGGTAGAGTGCTTGCCTAGCATGCATGAAGCCCTGGGTTCGATTCCTCAGTAACACATAAACAGAAAAAGCCACAAGTGGCGCTGTGGCTAGAGTGTTAGCCTTGAGCAAAAGAAGCTCAGGGACAGTGCCCAGCCCTGAGTCCAAGCCCTAGGACTGGCCAGAGCGGGGGGGGGGGGAGGGGGGGGGGAGGAGGACACAGTCTATGCATGCTGTTGTGGCCACACTGGACTGTCTTACAGAAGGCTATTTGATAAGATAGGAATGCACTCTAAAAGAAGGACAAAGCAGAGGATAGCAAATATAAGGCAGTAAGTCGTGCAGTCACGTATTGTCAGGACTGTGCACTGTGCGCCCTTCACGGCTGCTTGTGCTCTACTTCCTGAATCTCAGTCATTGCCAAGTATTGTGCACTGCAGTGTGTGCTCCAGTCCCTAGGATGGCAATTCAGGCTTGTTTACACCAGCACGATCCCAGACTCAAGGACAGTGCACAGTGCACATGGTGGCTATGTGGTCACTATGCACTAGGAATTTTCAGCTATCTTACAGTCTGGGGGAGTGGACCACTGTGACTCATGCTGTCCACCATAGATTGGAGATGTCACGTGTCCTAGGCACACACCCTTGATTGCTAAAGCGAGCCCTGAGGTGAGAGAAACAGTGCTCCCTCCTTCTAAGGATTCATACTGCTTTATCTCTATGTCTTGTAGCCTGAGGCCATAGGACTCCTCACTACTCAAGCGGTCCTCCTTTGTGGGCTCAGTTCCTCTTTCCCTCTCTCCATCCCAAAGACAGACCCAGCTAGGTCTGAGCAGGAGATGGGCAGGCAGTGTACCAGCTCATATATGATTTCTGGCCTGCAGTCTGGGGTCTTTGTCCCTGCCCTATTTTTATCACTGTCTAGAATTTGTGCTGATTAACTACATGATAATTTTTAAGTGTTTCTTTAATTTTCCCCAGGGTAATTGGAGCTCTAAATTTAGATTCTTGATATATTGCTGCAGTTTTAACTGGGTACTGGTGACTCACGTTTGTAATCCTAGCTACTCAGGAAGCTGAGACCTAAGGTTCATGGTTCAAAGCTAGCCTGAGCAGGAAAGTTCATGAGACTCATCTCCAACTAACCACCAGGAAAATGGAAGTGGAGCTGTGGCTCAAAGTAGAGTGCAAAAGAGCAAAAAGGACATCCCCAGGCCCACAACCTGCCAAAAAAACCCCTCAAGTATAAAAATATACTCTCATTAAAATGAAAAATATATTTTTAAGGCCAGGTGTGGTGGTATACATTTGTAGTCCCAGCCACTTGGTGTAGGAATGGGGGTTGAAGCAAGAGTAAGTTACACAGGGAGACCCAGTGTGGAGCTGTATTGAATATAAGAATGTTCCCAGAGCCAGTTGTGATGGCTCATCTTATCATTCTAGCTACTCAGGAGGCAGAGATCTGAGGACCACAATTCAAGGCCAACCTAGGCAGGAAAGTCAGTTTATACTGATCATCTCCAATTAACCAGCAAAAAGTCTGAAATAGAGCTGTGACTCAAGTACTAGAGTGCCAGCCTTGTGTGAAGAAGTGTTCAGGTCCTGGGTTCAAGCTCCAATACTAGCAGGATAGGGTGTAAAGATGTACCCGCTCTTGAATTCTTTGTAGCTATAACCCCAGCAGTGACTGTACATTTGCATGCTGTGTGTGTGTGTGTGTGTGCGTGTGCGTGTGCGTGTGCGTGTGCGTGTGTGTGTGTGTGTGTGCCTGTGTGTGTGTGTATCTTTTTTTAAACCATATGAGGTGGTGAATTCTTCGAGGACCACGTTGGGCTTGGTCACCACTGAGTACTCTGTTGGTGGCACACACAACACCCAAGCAAGTGCTTGTTGGGTGAAAGATTACATAGTATAGTTGTGGTAGACACCAAGCACCTTTGCTCCCTGTCCACAGACAGGAATTTTTGAGGATTCAGACATATCGGGACCAGCAGTGTGGCCCAGGGCATGACCTCTTTCTTCCTGGGGCGCTTCCTTAAATGCCCAGTAGGGCAGGGCCCTGGTTATTGGTGGTGGACACCCACTCAGAGCTGCCAACATAAGGCTCAGATACAGTCATTCTCATGGTAATAAACCCCCTTTCGCTCTCACCCATGAGGTAGGTGTCATGTCCCCCATTCCCATTTCACAGACTCAGAATCCGAGGCTCAAAACAGTTTGATAATTTGTTCAAGATTATGCAGTGAGGCAGTGACGATGATGTTCTGAGCCTGGGCAGCCTGCATGCCCCCTCCTGCTTCTGTGGGTTGGCACCCCACGAGCCTCCCACCTCGTCTTCTGCCTCCCAGGCCCTACTGCTGTGCTCAGGGCCATGTCCCATCTGTCAGAGTTTCTGTTCTGGCCAGCTGCAGCGTGCCTCCTGGGATTCTAGACCAGGACAGTTGCTGCTGAGGGAGGGGAAGGGAGCTGGCAGGCTCAGCCTGGCTCCAGCACCTGGCTCTGAATGTATGGCTTGAGGGACCGGCTGACAGCCCATGACTTGCCCCCAGGGCTGGCCTGCCCTCAGCCTCCTTTTCTGAGCAGGTGGAGTGGGACTTGGAAGGCCCAGTGAGCCCCACCAAGCCTGGAGCAAATGTATCCTGGCTCCCTTCTCTTGTGGTAGAGAGTGGGGTTGGAGGAGAGAGATGTAGAAGGGGCTGAGAGAAAAGGGCAGAATGAGGGAGGTAAGGAGAAGCGCAGGCCAGATGTGGAAGCCAAGCTAAGGAGGCTGAAGGGATAGGAATGCACAGTCCTGGCCGGCTTGTCAGAGGAAAGCAGTGACCAGAGAAACAAGTAGGACTTAGAGGAGGAGAAGCAGGAAGGTGTAAAGGAGGGATTCAGAGGCCTGCAGAGATGGAGGATAGAGTTTGGAGGAGAGGTGTTAGAATTGTAACATTTGAAAATCATAGCATTACAAAGGTGGAAAGGCACAGCATAGACAGAGGTTGGGAAGTTCCAGTCCCTGCACAGAAGCATGGGTGGGCACTGAGGGTGGTGGCTGCCCTCCTGGCAGAGCGAGCTGAGTAGCCATCACATTGTGTGTGTGTGTGTGTGTGTGTGTGTGTGTTCTGGTGTGGATGATCTGCTCTGAGGTTCCCTGAGCGGCACACACCCTGCTGGTCGGTTAGCCTCTCAGGCTGTACTTCTAGCACATGGTTTGTAAATCTGCCCTGTTGGCTTTATCACCCATATGAACTAGACAGTGTTAAAACCCACTGGGCAGGGAAGGTGGCTCAGTGGTAGAGTGCTTGCCTTGCATGCATGAGGCCCTGGGCTCAATTCCTCAGCACCTCATAGGCAGGAAAACCAGAAGTGACACTGTGGCTCAAGTGGTAGAGCACTAGCCTTGAGCTGAAGAGCTGAGGGACAGTACCCAAGCCCAGAGTTCAGGCCCCACAACCAGCCAAAAACAAAATAAAACAAAAAAAAAACCACAAGACTTTTTCTCCCCTCTTTCAGAGACCAAAGCTCTATTGACCAGAGGAGAAAGCAAGCTGCCCAAAGGGAACTCATGTCTCATTTTCCATTCAAACCTAGGAGTAGCTAAGTCTGGATGTTTATAGATTATATTTTCTCCACACTGGAGTTGATGCTGCTGCCATGACTCAGGGTCACAGGCACCTTTGCTGTTTGGTCATTTCCCCCCCATCCCCCCGCCCTTCACTTCTAGCTTCCTTTCTCATTGCAACTTGGATCTTGGGTTTCCTCATGCAGCTTTTTCTGCTTTGTTTGGCTGAGGCTTGGACTCCAGATTTAGGTGAGCCTTTTGATCACCTGCTGAGGACGGATGCTTCCCTAAGACCACGGGCTCACAGAGCTGAAGGTCTGGAATTTCTTGGACAATTCTCAGTCCATTGGCCTTGGTCTTCATTGGTACTTACAGTCTTCAAAGGCTGTGCTTTTCCAGATGATAACACAGACTTAACTGCTGGGCTGGTTTTGAATTGTGATCCTCCGTTCTCAGCCTCTTGAGTAGCTAGGATTATAGGCGTGAGCCACTGGTGCCCAGCTGGCCAGGCTTTTTGAGCCAGCCCTCACTGGCATCTCTCAACATTCTGTGTAATGTCTATTGGTTTTCTTGTCTCATGTCAAATCCTCTGCATGTTTTTTTTTTTATTCATTCATTCACTCATTTAATAAAAATAGAGATTAGCATTCAGGGCCCCACAGCCAAATCCTAGGGTCTCTGTGGGACAACAGAAATCATCTTGGATAACCCATATTGCCTCTGTTGGATGTCCTATAGACTGCTAGCTCTCCAGGCTGTTGTTTGTGCATGCGTGCATGTATATACCAATACTTGGGCTTTCACTCTACTATTTGAGTGATACTTTCACATTTGACTTTAACAGACAAACTATGGTGGGGAAGTGGTGAAAGTGAGCAGCTGGATGGACAGATGGAAGGATGGACAGATGGAAGGATGGACAAATTCTGTGAACTTTGGTATTAGGGTGAGGAGAGGGAGAATATAGATGAGGAACACAGAATTGGACAGGTGAGGAGGCCAGTTACAACCTCAGATTGTATGTTTTAATTCTTTCTGGTCATCTGAAGCTAGCCACCTGCTCTCTTGTCACTGTCACCTTCTCCTCCAGGCTGGCCATTTCCTCCCCTGCTACTCTCCCTATTCCAACCATACCCAATACAGCATTCAGAGTGCCTTGACTACAGCAACCAGGTCAAAACAGGTGTAGTGTTTTTGTCCCAAAAACTTAGTAGTTGTTGACAAATAAAACGTGTAAATCCGGGGGGGGGACCCTTTCCTTCCCTCCCCTCCGCTCCTCCTCCCCTCCCCTCCCCTCCCCTCCTCCTTCCCTCCCCTCCCCTTCCCTTCCATGCTGGTAATGGGGCTTGAACTCGAACTCACGTTTCACACTTTCACTTGGCTCTTTTTTGTTCAAGGCTGGTGCTCTTACCACTTGAGTCATACCCCCACTTCTGTCTTTTTGCTGGTTAATTGGAGATAAGAGTCTGATGGACTTTCCTGCCTGGGCTGGCTTCAAACAGCAACCCTCTTGAGCAGCTAGGATTATAGATGTGAGCCTCCAGTGCCCTGGCTTATTTCATTTTTAATATAGTATCTAGTGCTATATGTAAAATGAAGCAGATCCAAGTGGAGCCCCAAACTGCCTTTCCCACCAGCTCCAGGTGATGCCCACACTATTGGACTCACCTTGTGAGTGGCTGGCTGTGACCTCAGAGACCAACTACACTCTTCGTGACACCCCTCCATACGCCGCCTGCTCCCTGCATCCCTGGGGCATGAGTTAAAAGGTCAGCTGCCCTTGTGATGTGGTTTGAGGTATCCAGCACAGCTGGACCTGTGTCCTCAAACAGAAATCCTTGCCATACCCTGTCTGAGACTCCAAGTGGTCCAATATTTGTATTATTTGTGTGTGTGTATGTTGTTACTGGGGCCTCAGCTCAGGGCCTGTGCACTGAGGGCCTGTGTGCTGTCACTTAACTTTTTCACTCAAGGTTGGCACTCTATCAATTGAGCCAAACTTACACTATCAGCTTTTTTTTTTTTTTTTTTTTTTTTTTTGCTGTCACGGGCTTGAACCCAGGGCCTGGGTGCTGTCTTTTGGTCTTTTTCTGCTCAAGGCTAACACTCTACCACTTTGAGTCACTGCACCATTTTTAGTTTTCTGGTAGTTAATTAGAGATAAGAGACTCACAGACTTTTCTGCCCTGGGCTGGCTTCAAACCTCAATCTCAGACTCTTGAGTTGCTAGGATTACAGATATGAGCCACCAGTGCCCTGCCTGTTTTATTTTGTTTTGTGCCAGTACTTGGACTTAAACTCTGGGCCTGAGTGCCTGTCCCTTAGATATTTTGCTCAAGTGGAGCCATGACTCTATTTCTGGCTTTTTGCTGGTTAATGGAAGATAGAGTTACATGGACTTTCCTTCCTGGGCTTCTTACTTTTTTTTTTTTTGTCTGTCGTGGAGCTTGAACTCTGGGCCTGAGCACTGTCCCTCAGCTCTTCAGCTCCAGGCTAGCGCTCTACCACTTGAGCTACAGCGCCACTTCTGGTTTTCTGGTGGTTTATTGGAGATAAGAGTTTCATGGACTTTCTTGCCCGGGCTGGCTTTGAACTGCGATCCTCAGATCTCAGCCTCCTGGGTAGCTAGGATTATAAGCATGGATTGCTGGCCCTGGCTTGGTCCAGTTTTTATAAGGGCAAGAAAGCTGTTGCTCATGGTTCCTACAGAGGTGATGTACATGGATGTCCAGTATAGGGAACATGCTTGCCAGGAAAGCATTGCTGCCCCTTACTGGCATGTTTTGCCTGAAGTCACCTTCCTGTGTGACGCTCTGTGCCTGTCTTAGGAAGGCTAGACGGCCAGATCCCTCTCCACTTCCTTCTTAGAGCAGGATGCTAGTAGGTGATTGATTCTACTTCCTGCCAGATTACCACAGACCTCACCTCATTTGCCCACTCCAGGTCTGAGAATGTGGATTCTCCAAGTAGCAGGGCAGGAGGTCCTCCCCTTACTCGCTGGTGCTTTTCAGTCTCCTCAGAATCCTGCTTGTTGGTCAGAGAAGGCTTCTTGGAGGAGGAAGAACCATGGAGTATGTGCCCGTACATGTGTAAGCACGTGTGCATGCATGTTGTATGTATAGGTTTGTGTGTGGGGCCTGTGTGGCTGTGACTGTATCCAGACAATACATGCACATATGCACTGCAGGTGGCTTGCGGGTACACACGGGCACAGGTGTGGAGATGCCCAACAGTGTGTTTGTGTACAGGCATGTATGTGTGTATTTGCATCTAGGTAAGTATGCGAGCAGTCAGGATGGTAAGAGCAAAGCTTGGGTGCCAATGACATCAGCTTTAGAACCTTCCCTGGCCCCCATCCATCCCGGGCTGGAGGAGAAGAGCTGCTGTTTGGTAGAGCAGATTTTGCAGCTTGGCTTTATGTGCGTGTGAGCACTTGGGTGTGTTTTAATTAACTAGAACATTTGCCTGGAAATGAGCAGCAGCGGCAGCCGGCGCAAAGGCAGCTGGAGGAGGCGGGGCGGTGGCAGTGCTGTGGCGGCCGTGCAGCCTGTGTGTCGATGTGCCAGTCCTGGCTGATGGGCTGGAGGATGGCGGGTAGGGTGGGGGCAGGTAGTCCCAGTGCTGGCCATTGCTCCAGTAGGAGAGGATCCTGGGAGTGGCTGAACTTCTGGGACTCAGTCCCTTCCTGAGACAGAGATTTACTGAAGAAAACTCCCCTCTTGTCTTCTAGGCAGTTCCAAGGACTTGGAGCATCAGCCGTTGCTAAGGTCCACTCTTGAGCACCTCCAGAAGAGGGGTTTCC